>NC_139969.1:17130486-17160486 GCF_963993115.1 Abramis brama | reverse complement strand
TGTACATGCCTATTATATGAAGAAGTCGTACAATCAGATCTTGTTAAATAAAGGAATAAAATCCCTTAATGGATGCCTCTAGGTGCTAGTTTTGCATGTGCGAGGGAAAAACTATTCCATAAAGTGGATCGTTTTACACGCTAATACAGGTGGTGATAAGCAAGCTTTAAGAAATAGTTAGCTTTATTCAGATACCAATTCTATCCGACTATTAAGAATGAATCACTCTTCGAAAGAAATACAATGATGGCTGTACAAAATAAAGCAACATAAAGCAACAAAATCGGCACTTCAAAATAAAGCTCCTGAATATGTATACGTTTGAGGATTCCACCTAGTTAAACAAGACAAAGGTTGCAAAACAACGTTCAGAGTGTATGAACGGCGGGTTTGAATGAGATGTGGCATAATCACCTGCTTCTAGGCCCGAGTGATTAGTTAATTGCCATGCAGTCTGCTAAATAAAACTACAGAGTGTGCATGCAGTCTTTACCCGGCATAATCAGTCAGGCCCCCGGATAAGTGTTTCCAGAAACCAATCCGACTTCACAGTTCCCTTCAAAACAAAACCCCCTTGTTCCCACAACCAACTGTAATATATCAGTGAGGTGAAATGTCAATCATTGTCTAATAAAGGAAATGCTTAAATAGTCTGTATTATATGCTGCATGAATTGCAGCAAGAAAATCCCAAGAGCTACATTGGCTAAAGTAGCGAGCAGATTTCAACATGAATGATTCTTAATTGGTGAAAACAAACCCGCCGCAGTGGTACGATGCAGGCAACAAGAGGAAGACGTGCTTTATTTGGACTGAGCAGCAAGCAAATATCTGATTCTGGCTACTCAGCCAGCTGGCAGATTACTTCAGAGCGAAACCCAATGTCCCTTATTAAGTGGCACACATGACCACATGGGCCTAATTTTCCTCCGCTGCAGCTCAGGCCTAAAGTTACCCAGCGTTTAGAGACTTCAAAGCAAATATCAGAATATTATTTCCCTCAGATTCATTTTAAATTGAAAACAGCATGCATGCAGTCAACAGATCTTTCTGCGAGAAGAACAGGGCTAATTTTGTGAACAAGTAACAGAACTGAAAATTACACATTCAATTTAATAATTTTTTTTTAAATCAAAATCAGAATAGTTTAAAATAATTAAATCATATATTATTAAATAATGATAAATTATGTTATAAAAAATATATTTTCTAATTTAATTAAAATATATTACAAACAAGTTAGATTATCTTAAATAACATTTGAGCAAAACCTCACGTTCATGTTAATTGATTAGAGAATCATCCAAAGAGCTTTCCGTTCTTCAATGGAAGAAAGAACATCTGACCTTTTGTACAAAGGAATTAACATGGTCAATGTCACACATTTGCTTACATTTGGTTGGTGAAGGAGTGCTCTGCTAAACTTTGCCTTGCTCTCAGACCCAATCAGGCAGGATTGTGATCCCAGAAAATGTCCACGTCCCGAATTCCCTTTTACTCCAGACTGAGCCTTTGAATTAGCAGCCAGATTCTTCTAAATTAGGCAACACACACAAACACACATTCACAAACCAGAATACTTACGTCTATTACAAGTGCAATTTAAGGTTGCATGACTAAAGAGAAAATGCACTAAAATAGAGAAGCTACAGGTAAGAATTGAAGTGACATTTTAAAGAGCAGTTTCAATCTAAGAAATTGTAGGTTTTTTTTTTTGTTTTTTTTTTTAATAAGTCGACAAAGGAAAAGAAAAAAGAAAAACATACGGGATACACATTTAAATTTCTGATCGTGCTGTACTTTTATGGCATTGGTTAATTTGTATAAAGCAAGCGAAATAGCTTTGGGATTGGACAGCTGGAAAGATCTCATCATTACCCGAGTTTAACTGACATTTGAACAAAGAGAGCTGTTGTCTGGGCAGTTCTTCCCAGGACAGAGTAAGTGACAGGCTCAATTGCCCTCCTACGCAGGGTGGAGTCTCCCATACAGCATGACTCATACATACACAAACCTAATACATGCATACACTACACACACACACACAGGCATGCACAGTTTCCCCTTTTCAGGGAGTTACAGGTGAAAGTGTTCATGAAGGTCTGGCTGTCTGGCTGTCTGAAGTCCCCGATAGGGAGTGTGTGAGCAAACTTTGTTTTCACTTGCTGTCCAGGCAACCAGCCAGACCAAATAAGACTTTTATACTTTGTTTCTAGACCTCTCCTTTGTAAGCAGGTCCTCACAGGGCTGTTAATTGTGTCATTTCCTCTTCCACAGTAGGGCTCTGATTAGTCAAAGCCATAACCTGCAGTAACGTCTGAAGGCCGCCCCGAAAAAAGTCCCAAGTAAGATTCTAGACAGTATTGTCAAAAATGAGACGAAAATGGTAGAGAGAGAGAGAAAAAAAAGGATTTTCAACAATAATTGTGTGCAATAATAAAGAATGTGCAGCAGTGCTTACCTTTATGCAACATTGAGAAAAGAAAATAGATTGAGCTGCAAATGTGTCTAATGAACCAGCTCTTTTTAATGTCTTCAGGCTTGAATCAGACTCGGTCAGTCAAAATCAGAATAGTTTAGAGCAGTTGCTGAGTTTGCAAATGACTCCCTGAATAAACCGCAAAGCAAAACGAAATAAGGAAATAAAGATACACATTCACAACAATTTTGTTGAGTATCCAGTCAAACTGTATTTTGGTCCAAATTAATTTGTCAATATAGTCAAATTAGGCAGATGTTACATGTCAGATGCAGTGACATGCCCTCATCCTCAAACAATAAACAAAACTTGCCAGGTAAAAGAAAATATGACCCAGAACACATAAAACATGGGTTCATTTGCAACAAAGCCATGGTTTGTGCTGCCCACAATGAATTCTATGCAGTGAATTATTGGCTGCCAAAAGAATAAAACCACTAAAATTAAATTCTGGTAATATGTAGGGTCGCCACATGATGTCTATAAAAACTAGGTCCAGTTGTGAACCGCCGCTATAGATGACTTGAGCCATCATTTACACAGCTGAACAACAAGTATTGATGGATGTGGATATGTGGTATCTAGTTTCAGGGAAAGTGGGCTGTGATTGAGGCTGATTGGATTACGATGATAATATAGAAGCCAGTTACCTAGCAACACAAACAGTCATTCTGTAAACACAAGTCGGTCATTAAGCATAAAGAACATTGCTCATGCATGTTGATAACAGAGCATGATTTAAGACAGAATAATTAAAGATGATCATAATGCTGTGAGATTGATGACTTGAGAACTACTGCATGTAAACGACAATAAAATCAAAATCTATGACACGTATAGCGTCAAAGAAAATCCTGTAGTCTATGACCTCAGATATCACTAACTTTCTGTTTCCTTTTTATTTTCCAAACTCAGCCTCCTGCCTGATCCTTTGAGGCTTGTTTTGAGGCTGAAAACACTAGTTAAACACAAGTTTCCTCCCCTCTCTGGTGTTATTTAAGGAAAAGGCAGCCTCTCCCCTCCTCTCTCTGCTCTGGGATGGGTGTGGTTTTCAAAGACAAACTTCTGAATGATGTGTACGCCTCCGTTTCAGTTCCTGAGTCTTACTAGAGGAGGAGTGTAGGGCAGAGCTTTGCTCAGGACTCTTACAGTGGAGACCAGTCTCCGCATGTATGGACACTCTGTATGGCCCTGGTTCCATGCATGCTTGGCTGTGAGGATCACCACGGCCAAGGCCACAACAGTGCCAGTCTTGGTTTATTTCAACTCTGAGAGTGCGAGTCACCTGGACTTAATTGTGAGTAAAAACTTCATTTTGGGATGCAGCAGTTTGGTAACTTTAAATTTTGTCAAATTAACACATTCATTTGCCACTGGATTTGCTTGACCCAAACCTTTGGATTATACACTACAAGCGAACCTCGAGGCAGGTTTTTTCCTTTTGTCTGCATACGGTATTGTGTCTGTGATTTTTCACCTGTTCAAGTGTTTCGAACTTGGGATACATACAAATAAATAAATGAAAAAGAAAGAATACGTGCAAGTGCTACAGCTCGGCAATTTTGTAATAGCAGTCCTGTATTGTTAAAAAAATGATAAACGGTGGCATTTATTGTTAGATTTAAAGGGCATGAAAATTGCTTACTAAAATCTCTAATATATATTTGAAAACAGGGATCCAATAAAATATTTTTTTTTTAAATACGGTATTATTCATGGCGAATAACTTAAATTTACGATTTCGCTTTTACATGTTTTTTTAATTCATTGGTTTTAAAAAGAATAAGCATTAATATGGCATTTTTCCTCCATCCCCTCTCTCATAAATTGCTGTTTAAATATTAAAAATTGCTGCTCATTATAATGTGGCGGGAGATGTTTATGGGCCTGTGTTTATCGTGCTTGAAATTAGATTTTAATGCTGGAACCTGTATTTAACCCCACATATTGCTAAAAACCACAGTTCCGACATAAAGTTTCACAGTAGACAGACATCAAAAAAGCTTTAAAGTGAAAATAATAAACAGAATTTAATCTGCAGTAAAACACTTCATAGTTTAGCAATGCATTTATATGCCTTTATTTAGACTCCCAACACTGGATTTATATTGGGTTTAATAGCCGCCAGATTTTAGTGATACTCCTAACAATTTGTTGAGGCTGCATGTTGTTGAGGCTTCATGGTTTTATACAATATAAAGCAGCTGTTTAACTAAAAATATTGTCAGTGAGACTATATCTAAAAATAGTGTTTCGAAGTGAACAAATAAATAAATAAACAGTACATAAAAGAAAATGTGTGTGTTTATAGTCATTAAAAAAATCCCAAAAGATTTCCGTTCACTGTGTTTATAGAAATATAAAGACAGTGGAAGAAATGTATATGTAATTTAATTCTCGGGACCCTCAACAGTCATGATTAAGAGGCCCTGAGCATGTGCTTTGTCTTGCTACTTTTGCCTCTCTCAATTGGATCCTGGCAGAGAGAGAGGAAGTAAGCCATCTTTTCCACCTGACATCACTGAAGTGATTAGAACAACAGTGTGGCCTAAAGCTGCACACTGCCTCTGCTTACATACGTCAATGAGCCTCAATGTACAGCCAGTAAATCAAACAAAACTGGAGCATATTTAAAGATTGTAAATATATAGCACATCATTTAATTAATTTAAATTTGTGTGTATGCCAAAAGATGAGTTTAAGATTGTATGGACTTTTCTTTTTATGGAGTTTTTCCAATACTTTTTTTAATTTTAAATTCCTGATATGAGGAAAAAGTATAAAACCAAAAACTACATAGCAAAAAAAAAAAAAAAATGTTGGTTTAACGTAAGTAACCTGGTTGCCTTAAAATTTTAAGTTCATTGAAATTAAAAAAATGAGTTGATACAATGAAGGAGATTGGTTTAATCAACAGAAACTCAAAATATTATGCTATCTGAACCACATAAATTTTGAAGTTGATTTGACAAAAATCTATACATATTTATAAATATATATTTAATTTTATGAACATATTTAAATATATACCTATGAATTGTTTTTAAATAATTATAAAAAAAGCCTTTTAAATAATGACTGCATACATGATGATATCAATCTAAAAAGGATGAAATGAAAAAGCAATAAATTCAGTAAATACATTTCTAAAGCTTTGTGAGCTTACAAATTAAGCTTTGTGAGCTTGTAAATTATTATTACAGTATGCGCGTGTGAGCAGAGTTTCATTTTAATACCATGCTGACTGCATTTTAAAAAGTCACATTCATGTTTATGTTCTATCCAAGGAGGTCTACCTTATTTCAGAGCACTGGCTTAAATGACTGAGTCATTTTCAGAATAATCAAACCTAACAGAAAGTCAAATTAAATTGGGATGTAAATCCTGTAATCGAGCAGCTACAATTCACTGATGTAAATTACAAGCAACAGGGGTAATCTGGAAGATTTCAAGTTATACAAAACTGCGCTGTGTTGCTACCAGTAAATGGGTAACTGTATGAAAAATGCCCCTTCCTGGCAGCTGAAAGGCTACTAGAGTAGAGCAGGGGAAAGGAAATGGCACATGATGCACGCAAACAAATTATGAGGAGGGGGAAGGGAAATTACATCATAACGGCCCATATCTGAACAAATCAAATTAGGATTCATTACTAATTTCCTCAACAATGGCAGCCTAAGAAAGTAACAATGTTAATTAGTTGCAAAATGTAAGAAGCAAAACATAAGGAACGTAGAGATGATCCACTTTACTGAGACATCACAATGATTTCATTGTTCGAGTGGGAGACGAGTAAAATAATTTATCGTATTTTATATAAAAGCTCCGTCTTTTCAGACCCTTCCGAGATATCAAATGATTAATCGCTTATATTTTAAGATTTGACAAGTAAAATAGCAGTGTTCAGAATAAATCCATGGAATTAAACATCATAATAATTCTTCACAGTGCCAAGGGCTATGCTAAGTGTCGCAGTGATAATGTGAGTAAGAGCATGAAGACAGCAGGCAGACAGCAGGCTAAAAAGAAAAGAGGAAAATAAAGATGAAAGGGTAATTATGGGCAAAGACCTGGTGTGAGAGGTTTTGTTCTCTACGACTTGTTTACAGGAAGTCTTCTAAGGTCCAACAGATGGGTGCATTCAGAGAGAGAGATTTTATTGCATTTTTCCAAGTCCAATAAAGTCCCCAAATTTTCCCTACCTTCATTTATGCGTGGGAAAGCAGTGCTTGTCTCAGCGCCGCTAGTAATCAGCGAGTGCAGTTGGCAAGAGTGAGCCAGGTTAATTGGCCAAAACTCAGCTATTAGCTATTATTTTAATAACTGATATCCCTGTGTTCTTTTTTTTTTTCTTTTTTTTCACAGGACACCGTATTTTAGATGTATGTTCCGTACATTCTCAAAGCCATATGCTGGAACACATTATAGTTGAAATCAGAATCATACTGTCCCTAGCGGTGTTTAGCCAGTCTATTGAAACATTTAGTGTTTCAATATTATTTAAGGGCCTGTATAGGCTTATGCAACCACGTTTTCATTTAGTCTAAGTCTGATTATGCTCATCCTCTTGTGTTCTCGAGAGTGTTTTTGAAGTTATGCAGCATACACTCTCTGCTATGTATTAAATAATTATCAAAGTTATTATACCACCAGACAGCTCCTTCAGCTGAAGGCCTGTTAGATATTTAGTTAATGAAGAGTGTCTTTGACAGTACAGCAAATGTGGTTTAACCTCGATGTGGAGGTTTTTGTTTTTTTGGATGTGGTCCCTCAAGAGGAAAATGTAAACCATCTAAGACAGACTGTGATAAATTCCTCTGAGCATGTTATTCCAAGTTTCTAAGATTACCATTAATTCCATATGACTAAATAGGAAATAAACTGGATCAGTGTTTTTAAGATTTACAAATACACAAAAAATGTAAGGAATAATATTGTGCTGATTAATAATTCAATTACGCTCAATATTTTTTATTGCGCAAATACTTTATTTAAAAAAAATGGTTTATGTGCTGCAAATCAAAACCTTGACCTTTTCTGTTTCATATTAAAATGATGGTTAATGACACCACAAATCAGTTACAGTTTGCTTAAAGTCACAAACAAGTATTTCAAGCACATTTGAAGTAATTGCAATGTGAAATCTCTGTGGTTACAAAATCCTGGAAGGGAGGTGACCCTCAAGAAACCGGCAAATCTCATTTTGGATGCGTAATCACTGACATCCCTGATTATTTCCAGGGACTATGTTAATAACAACTGAACATAGAGCAATATTTACAGAAGAATTCAATAAAAGATTTAATGTCCAAATCTTCAGGAGACATATAATCTCTTCCTGAATTTTTTTTTTTCTCCTGCAAGCATATTATCTGTGCTTGTGTGCTTATTGATTATCAATAGGTTGTTGTTATCATGAGTCCTACACCTTTGCCTTCAGTTTCTCAACTCTACATCACAAGTCTCTGTCTCAATCTGCATCCCGGTTCCCCTTTCTAAACCCCAGCCCCCTGCCAAAGGGCCTTTTCCATACGCACCGGGCACACAGTCAACTTTATCTGCAACATCAGCTTGGGAAGCCCGCCCACCCACTTCCCAGCATGCAATGCCTCCCTTTGTCCACATAAGTGTTTCCTCCCCGCCAGGACAAGGCAATGGCGTCAGAGCAGCCAGACCAATCACGTGTGTCCTGGGCTGCCCCTGAGGCCGTCTAGCCATAACAGCTGAGACTGTTAAAATCATGTGTAATCATGGGGAGAGGGGTGCTGGCGTTATTTCAGACATGCAGCACAAGTCCTGTGATTGTCTGCCAGGGGCATAACAGAGTGTCAAATACTAGATGCAGGCAGAAAATACAAGGTGCCAGAGCTGGCCTCAATTGCCATAATTTCATAGGCATGCTGCAGCAGCTCAAGGCGAGTAGATGATAGACATTATGAGAGCAAGGGAACCTGTCACTAAAACCCAAAAGCATGTTTTTTCAACAACATTGCTGAAATTGATATCTTTATTCATGCTCTTGGGGGATGATGGGAAAAAGATAGCAAAACAATGTTTTGGGGTTTTTTTGACACTTGGCATAATAGCACAAGAAAGACTGTATTGTGTGCATTTAACTTCCAATCATTTTAAAGCAAAAAGCTTGGCAATAATTTTTTCAAACTTTGCAATGTGACTTTTGTTCACATGGCCACTGATGAAACCACATGAGTCATCGTATCAAACAAGTCCACTTCCAATGACTCTATATTGAAATTTGTCTTGTTCAAAGTTAACTATATTACAGCTTGAAATCATAGATTTATCATACTGAAATATTTATTTTATTCCTTCACAGAGTTTCTCACCTTCTTTTGTATTTAATAGCACTTACTATTTTCTTAGATTAGACTATACAGTTGAACTTGAATTGAACAAGTCTTTAATTGTCTGGATCTGATGAGGCTTCTGAAAGGTGCTTAAGTCATTTCAAAAGTGATGTGACAATTATTTGGCTTCACTGAGCTTTCTATCTGGAATTGAACTAAGTAATACATTAAGCTGTCAAGGAGAAATGGAAAACACAGTTTCCCCACTTGCAACCAATAAAATACTAAATCAGTAACAAGGCTCAACTAAACTTAGTCTGACTTATAGATCTCACTTGATTGACAAATTAGACAATTACAAGATCTTATACATCTAATGAAGTCAACAGTGGATCACAATAAGGACTAAATTATGTATAACACATTTAAATTATTTATTTTTTTAATTAAAGAATGAAAAATGTTAACTTGACAAACAAATGTTAAAATGACAAAGATGAACTCAAAGGAAAAAGTTTATTCATATGCATTTTAAAATATGAATTGAAAATAAAATACAAACACACATACACATATGCATGCATATAGCAAAAATGTTTTTTTTTTATATATTTTTTTAAATAAATCATAATAACTAGAGTAATCAATTCAGCGTGATCTGTTAAGAATAACACGCTTATGTGTAAATGGTCCATCCAAGCTTGGAATAGACTTTATATTTGAAGCCAGCTGTAAAGATTTCAGAGATTTAATATTTATGTTCCTTTTTTTTTTTATGTTCCCTTTTCAAGATTCAAGCCATATTTTGTCTCCCACATGAGAGACATAGCTCAACGCATTTTTTTTTTTCAGAGTTTAAAAAGTAACATCACACTTATTGACAGTAAAACAAAGTTCAAACTCATTTATGTGATACACACACGTTTAATACTTGAAGCACTTGAAGCATACTATGATATATTCAACACGTTCAACTGCATTCTGGTTTTTATTATAGTTTTGTTTTGTCATGTCTGGCCATTGTACAGCACTTTGGCATGCGCTAGATCTATCAAAAATTAGCTTTATGAATAAATAAACTCAAACAATAAATATAATGTAGCTGTTCAAACTAATATTCTGATGAATGGCACTATAGCATATCACAGCTTGGTCTATAAAACCATGTGAAAGGGGATCTGTGCACGTAGCACAAGATATGTTTTTCACAGACTAATTCACTATGTATCATTCAGAGATAATGAAGGAAATTCAAACTGCTTTCAAAATGAACAAAAAGACTCTCTTTCTCTTTTTTCAGATCCTTTCCATAATGCCTGTCTGGAGATAATCTCAAATAGACAGACTTGGGTGAGTTTACCGTCATGAGAAAATGTCATACCTATAACTCAGAAATTCACAGACATGTTCATATAAAGAGATATCAAAAGGCAACCGTCTAAGGACAAAGCAACACATCCTTTTATTTTAGGTCACAGTGAATCTCACACGCAGTTGTCAATATGACACGCACCCTTCATAATAGAAACCCATAACCCAGTAATAAAGGCTCCAGCTAAGGACTACAAGAGAAAACAGCTCTTTGTAAAAACATCCATTTGCATTTAGTTCAGACAACTGGCTTCTAGCTTTTAATATGGTCTCTAATGCAATTGGTTTCTGGCTACAGTCACAGAGATGAAAAATCACAACATCTCCATGGACATGAGAGGAGGAGCAGAGGCCGATCGCAATCATGGCCCCATATCGTGAGCCACTGCACGAAACAACAGCCCTGATGATTCATGCGGAAAATTAACTCTATTATTTAACTGTTGCAGTGACCCTGACAATTCTCATTATGTCAGTCACTTGAAATGATACACTCATTCCACATGATGAGCACCATTTAACAGGCTAAACTCTGATGTGTGGATCATACTTGGCTAAAGATGGTAACAATTTGCTGGTGAGAGGACAAATCTTGTCATCAGAATCTAATGGCAAGGTGGACACACACACACACACACACACACAGAGAGAGAACCCAGGGTCATGTAAACAGAAGACACTATGGCTCCATTCAAAGCCTGTTTTCAAAAGAGTATGCGTGAGCCTGGGTAAATTATCCCCGTGAGCGGAGTGTGAAACTGGAGATGTGCGATACCACAGCGTTGAGGAACAACGTGTGTCCCCAATGCTTACTGGCAGGCTATTATGTTAGTTGCTGGTTTTCTTCCTCACTTTCTTCTGGTCATCTCATCAATGGGCCGGCTGGAGGGATTCCTGGCAGAGTGATTTGGGATTATATCATAAAATCACATTGCCAGGGATTTCCAACCAGCTGTGAACTGTTTACTCCAGGAAAGTCTCTGAGAGTCGACCCTGCTTACACCCTGATTGATGAAGCCGTCAAATCCGTATTGAAGAGAACGAACCAAAACTTTTTTCCCGCCATGCCCCATGGAATGAATAATCTACCCTCAGAATGAACCATAACTGAGGGCCGAAATACACTGAAAGAGAAAGCTCATATCTGTAGGCCCCACATATGTTTTGCTCACCACTTCTTGTTCATTGCATAAACACTGGCTCTCAACTTATGACTGTGGTTTTGGGAAACTAGAAACATGATACTAGGCTATCGTGCCATACAGACATATGTGGCCCAACATATGTTAATAGAAAAAGCTGTCTTTGAAATGGCGCCACACTGCTTTGTTAAATAACTTGACATGAGAGGAAAGAAGTGATAATGGGCTAATTTAGTAAAAGATGTGGTGTTTTTATATGAACATTTATCTAACATGAAAAGAAACATTCAAGAAAGCATTGAGAATTTTTAAAGTCTTAGAGGTGAACAATATACCTGTCTTTCATATATGTGGGCCGAAAGTTTCACGAAAGTTTGTCATTTGCATGTGTTTTTAAGTCTTGTCAATTTAAACATTAATTTTAAACCATTCAGATTCAAGCGCAAGAAGACGCGAAAAAGAACTCAATTCAGTACTTGTGCGTTGTTTTCTCTGAGCGCGCTCACGGTGTATGTGCATACAGAAAACAGCACACAAGTACTGAATTGAGTTCTTTCCTTTGCGTCTTGCGTTGAAAGGAAAAATACACAAAACAAAAGAATGTAAAAATGCCCGTCTTGGTGAGTATTCACGTATACACTGTCGGATATGTCTTAACTGAGCGTAAATAGATGAGAAAGAATGTATAACAGTATATTGGATCTGTGCATTCGGTCTTAAAGTGACAGCAGCCTAACATTCCTGATGCCGTCTGTGCCATTAATGTTTATCAAACAATAAAAGACAAGAGAAAATCACTCACTGATCTTGACTGAACAACTTTTACATTGTTATTTTCCATTTGATTATTCCATTTCTGTACCTGAAATGAATACTGATAGAGATACCTGAAAAACTTAAAGCACTGTTTATTTCACTTGTATCTTTGTTCTGTTGTGTTTATTTGAGCTGTTGCTTGTAATTTGTTTAGTTGTTCTTGTTTTATTACTCAAGACTCACTTGTCTTCAATCATGTATGAACTTTATTTTAGTTAGGCTAGTAGTTTTTGCTGTGGTATCGAAATTGGTATCTACAATTTTGGTGGCTTGTTTATTAGAATAGATTGTTACATGGGTCAACACAACAACAACAAAACTTTTTACTTTATTTATTTATATTTTTAGTGGGGGCTAATAGAAAAAAATCCTTAGCACCTGTACACACTGATGTGTAATTAACCTTACCTAACAACTACTTTCATTGGTGTAACCCAATGTTTTCTGGTTTATACAGTTATGGGATATAATTTATATTATTTATACTGACAACATTTTTATAGGTGTTTCTTCAACTATGGGCAGTTTTGTCGATAGTTACTTAAAAGAACTCTCATTAATCATGCCTTTTTAAAATTTCTATTAATAACAAGTTATCAATTCAATTCAACAACGTAAACAGATCAGAAGAAAGCGCATGTGTAACAGTATATTGGCTCCTATAAGATGTATACAAGCCCCATAGAAGAATGCGTGTTTTTTTGTGTTGTTTTTACATTTCCAGCACAATGTAATTTTCACAACATCACAAACTATATATTGTATTAGTATTCTTTGGTGAAAATCACAGTGATAGAAATGACATTTTCAGTATTTTTAGAAAAAAAGGAAGACTTCTTTGTTATCTTTTAGCTAGTATTTTTCTGTTAAAAATAAAATCTATACGCAACATTTGAAAAGCAGAAAAATATGTTGAAGGCATGACAAAAAGTTTAAGGCAGTTTGAATGTGTTCTTCACAAAAAAAATAAAATAAAAATAATAATAATAAAATAAAATTTTAAAAATAAACTACATGGATTCAAAAGTGCCCAAAGTTGAGGAAACACCCACATATCTTTGTGCATGTTTAGATATTCTGCTAAATACAATACATGTCTGAGTACATACTAATAAATAAATAAATATAAGTAATTTATTTCTTAAAAACATTACATTACTGAGAGCTGAGCTATTTTACTTTATAATGTTTACACATAGTGACTTTTGTTATTGAATTCAACGATAATTTAGGCAAAAGTTTTGAAGAGCATCTGGATTTTTATGTCTGAAGTTTCGTGAGGTGCAGGACTTAGCTCACTCTGTGAACAGATCTCGGATATCCTATGTTCACAGTGGCTAAGTTCCGCTCCTCTGAGGCCTACACTCAAAATCAGCCAAGAGGTGAGAAGACAAACATGATGACTGGCCATGCTATAGCAAACCGGAAAAAGGACACAAACCTGTTGCAGAGGAATTACGGGAAATGACCTGCCAGGGAAAGAAGTCAGAGTGTAATCCTCAGTCCCACCCACCCTGTCAGACAGGGTGGTCTGGTCAAGTTGGCGTTAAGCCAGTGCACTATTCAACACAGGGTTGGAGCAGAGACAGTAATGAACTTCCCTCAATTCAGCTATGATAATATAATTTATAAAGGAAAAAATAGCAATGAATAAAAATAATAAAAAAGGAAGCATTCTAACTAGTGATCTCAAACTTTTGGTCCCCACTGTCCACTACTTCTTTTTGGGCTTTGAAACGTGAAATTTGTATTTAAAAAAAACAAATGATGGGTGGATAGATGGACGGGCGGATGGATTTCTATTTGATGTTTTATATGCCCAGGCATACATATGACTTATTGTGCTAATACTTGACTCTGATGCAATACTCTTATGTTTTATATCCTTAATAAATCCGCCATCCAGCTGCTATCCAGCTCTGATTGTCATCATGATATAGACTTATGATCAATCAGAAGGGACAAAATGGAGCCTTGTAAAGAGCCTTGTAACTGACAGAGGCCAGTGTGAGGTACAACACTGGGTTCAACCTCCTGTGCCTACTGAGCTGATAACAGTTGATGTATTTAGCACTGGCTCAGTTCAGCAGGAACCGGAGTTAAGCCCCTTAAGACCAAGAGCGTTTTCGAAGACTCTGCGGCTTACAGAAAATGCAGTCATCTGTATGGCTCATACTCCTAAGAACAGTTTTCGTTATCTGGCAAGATCTAAAGACCATGGAGGAAGGCTGCTCCTGTAATTTGAGGTTTAAACAAATAATAGGAGCAGAGTTTTTCCAGATACATTTCCAACTGGATCATCTGTGACAGGCGAAATGTAATAATTCAGCTTATTGACTCCTAATATGTCAATCTTACTCAGCTCATGTTTCACTTCCACAAGTGAAAGAGTATCAAGAAAACAGAAATAATAAAAGAACATTTTAAACTGCTTCGCTGCCGCCTCTTTTTTTTTTGTTCATTCATTCATTTTTGTATGAATATATATGCAAAAGGTGCCAAATAAGAAAAACATCACACAGAAAGGCTCTATTTCCAAAGTTTCAAAAGAGGGCAACTGATGAGACATGAAGAGGGACATTCAGGTTTACAAAGCACACAAATTCATTGCAGCTGTGGACCCTCCACAGTTACATAATAAGCGTTTCGGCGGCTCGCGTGTGACGAGATCATCTTCTCTTCATCCCCTCATGATGGCTCAGATGGCTCTTTGTTAGAGATATATGGTTTGTAAGTTTAAGCAAAACTTTGTCAGAATGAGGTAAAAGGCTGTCACATATCCACAGCTGAAGCCTGAAACGTAAATATATTTGTTGCTTTTTCCCTGCTCTAAGCATCTCACCAGCCTGAAGTCAATTAACCGGCTGTTGAGGGGTTGCGGTAGACTGTGCGCCGTGTTACAAGATGAAATTGGATTCAGATACACAACACTAGCGCAGGACCGAGAGTTGCCAGATCAGAGGGAAGGTAGGAATTCATACTGTACTTGTTATGCTATATCGAGCAAACAAGGATGCTATTAATGAAACTGAAAAAGTGAAACTGTTTCATTAGCAGAACATTCTAGGCAAGCTAACACTTAAAACTGAACCTCTAAAAAATGTCATAAAGCTATAGGCCAAAACAGGAACTGTTTGGCTTTCTGTTTTACTGAAATAAAAACAGTTGATGTTGTATTAGCCATGAGATTATCTGGCTGGAAACAGGGTCCTGGTCAATAATGTAGAAAACAAAAACCAGAGGCCCTGTATAATTTAATAGCAATGACATGCTGTTATTCTCATGGAGTAGACTAAATGAGACAAAGAAATGAATCTGGACAGCTTCTAAGATCTGTAATATAAAATGAGGCAACATGAATATACATAAGCTGAGACATGTTAACAAACAACCCAACAACACATATACTGTGTATGTTTAAAAGTCTCACCAAAGCAAAAAATTTTAAATCAAAAATACAATAAAACAGTAATATTGCAGCCATTGCTCCAGTCTTCAGTGTCACATGAATATGATGATTTGATGCTCAAAAAAACATTTCTTATCACAGTTGAAAACGATTGTTCTGCTTAAATTTTTGTGGAAACCATGATTTTTTTTTAATGATGAATAGAAAGTTCAATAGAACAGTATCTATTTGAATTAGATTTTTTTGTTTAAAAAGTAATTTATTGTCACATTTGAATCAAAGTATTAATATCTTTAAATAATAATTATATAATACTTACAATATGTATAGGTCAGTCCAAAATATTTACCAACGTCAAACACATTAAACAAACATTTCATCCATAAATTAAAATTTGTGAAGTAATTTCTTTGGAAACCATAAGAATATGTTCAACTCACGGTTAACAGCTCACTGTGACTGTACATTTTCAGTGAATAACAGCTTTAATGAATGTGTTCATTACACAAGGGGAAAAAAATAGTATACAGGTTTGGAATGAGTAAATGATGTCAAATTTCATTTTTGGGTGAATTGTTCCTTTAAGTCATGATGATTAGCACATACAGTTTACAGGTTTCACCTAGAAATAAAATGAAAACACATGGCGTTTCTCTCAGTTTTGCCAGTGACTCAAACACTTCCAGAGAAGAATATGACTTTACAAACATCCTTTTCCCACAGAAAAGACCAAAGTAAACGAAAAATGAGGAAAACATCAGCGTGATTCAATGCAATCTAATGCAATTTAAGGGACTAACAATGAAAAGAGTTAAAAACAATTAACATTATGTCAGCATGTAGATAAGAATTCATTTCCATTTTCTCAGCATTTCTCTCATAAGAGCAGATAGTTAGCTTTTTAAGATTATTTTTTTAATTCCATGCCACTTAACTGCTACTGACATGTAGACAACCCATATATTAAGCACATCAGAGCGGAAAAAAATGCCGAACAAGGACAGTACTGTTTTAAATCTGTCAGATTACCCTGCAACATTCTATTGCAGTAGACTTTGCCGCACAAATTTATGAGCGTCTAGATTTTTGTGATCTTTTGTAAGCCATTATGAACAATCCATTAAATGATGTTTTCATGCTGGGTTTACTTCAGATGGTTTTGGTGGTGGGTGGTATATGTAATATATTTGGAGTACTCCAGCCCACTCATCTATCTAAGTCTTCCAATGCCTTACAGCACTAAAAGTAGGTAGAAGAACAAGAAGCCATGGTGCAAAGTTGTATTTATGAGAATGACTTTTATATGGGGCTTAACTAACTTAACTAAGAATGCTATTGAATTAACTTTTGGATCAATGCACAATGCTTCATTTGTTTTTCCAATTCAATAAAGAGTGATCTGCAGATAAGCAGGGCTAAAACAAACACTAAATCTCAGTCACTAAAATAGCAAGGAGAAACAATCCATGCATACTTCACTGAGTGAGAAGACAATGCAATAATTTTGAATTTTATTTAGTCATCACTGTTGCACAAACACATTGACATTTGGACTGCTTAAATCACTCTAATAATATTTAACACACTAATTATTTCTAATAATATTTTCTCCCGTCTAATGTCTGGGAACAAAAAACAGCACTGTAGCTGAAGAGTGACAATGTGTAATTATAAATGCAAAAATTCACATGGCTCGCTACCACACATTTATTTTAGTCAATGACAAAGTAGGCAGTTTCAATCCAGTGAATTTAAGGGAATGATTAGCTTGTACTTCCTTTTTTTTTTTTTGCTAACTTTCCTTTGCCACCCACCAGTTGTCTTCACAGAATGTTTCTTTTGAATGTTTCAAACAACACTGACAAAACCTCTGTTTCATCTGTCAGTGTGGTTCCCATTTTTTCTACAACAAAAAAATTGGAAAACAAATGTGGCCTTTCATGATTACAGAAAGGGACTAAGACGAGATTAAGATGCATTACATCACTCGATTCAGTCCAGCAGTTAAGGAGAGTTCTTCTCTGTGTGTACGTCTATGTTCATGAACAGCTCTGGCTCAAGCCCCAGTGATTTTCACTGAACTCAGACTGATGAGTGGGTGGAGGAGACGGCAATGTCATCTCATGAACAATGTTTGATTTGACAAAACTCAGATGGATAACTACCATACGCACCACAAAAAATTCCAGGCCTCCTGCTGCTAAGCTTACACCAATGTACCATTTTGTAAAACAAATGACTTCACATTACAGCTATACATTACAATTTAAATAAACATGATGCCTTAAACAAGAGAATATACACACACACGTATATATACACACACACACACACACACACATACACACACACACAACAGCTTTTGAATATTATAGCACATATTATATAATATGTATGACTTTCTTATTTCTGTGGAAAAATCAATGTCCATTCTGCTATTTTCAATTCAATGAAAGTGAAAGAAAATCAAACAATGACATGAAGGTAAGTACTGTAAATTATAACAGAACTAGAGCTATACGATTAATCATTAAAAGATTGCGATAATTCCTAAATGACAACGATTTGATTGTGTCTATAAAACCTTTGACAATTACAGCAAACATTCAGATCTGCGTTGGCAATGTGGCTGCTGCTTACCTAGAGAAAGCAGCTGTCATGTAGTTATGAAACAGCTTCACAACAGTCTTCTCAACCCCACAGTATCGTTATTTCTGTGTTAAAAATATTCATATTATCACTGAAGTACTGGGATAAAAGTTTATAGTGCAGATATAAACACTGATGTATACAGAAGCAATCAAAATATGGCAAATCACTTTTTGAAAGTAACTTGACGCTTCAAATAATGATTGAATCGATTACATTGTTATCAAGTGACTGTTAAAAAATGTATTTGTCATTGAATCATTCATTCAGGAGCTTCGTTCAAAAACGCTGATTCATCCAGTAATTAATTAATCATTCAGATTAATTAAACATTTTAAATCATTTCAAATGACGGCGTCCATTAACCGATGTTATGCGACAACAGCGTAATTTTTTCCTCTCGCGATAAGTCATTCCAAAAATCATGGCAACGGACGTTGGTAGGTTTATATAGCCTACATCACAGCCACCGCACTAGATTATTATTATTATTATTAATGGAAGGAAACGTATAGGCTTGTTATCCAAGCATTAATGGCAAGGAAAGACCCTTACTTACAGCACATATGAGGTGTTTCTGGGTGTTTCTCACTCATTTCTGCTCCGAGGTCTTGATGTGGCACCTCTATGAGGTTTAGAATCCCGTATTTCTGTAATTCTTCTTTTATTAATTTAATAAAGAATCTGTCTCGTATTCTGTCCAAACACACCGCGCCTTCTAAGTCAGGTGACCTGTAAATGCGCAAAAACTGTTTCCATTGCAGTTTTGCGAAATATTCCTTTTTCGAATTGCCTGAAAAACCTCCTCATGCGAGTGTAAAAACTTTTTTGCGATATGGGAGTTTTTGCGAAATTGACGTGTTTCCATTGAGCGTATTTCCAATTCGCAATTTCAATTTGCGCAATTTGAAGGGTAATGGAAACGCACCTATTGTTTCATAATGTTTCCTGGGGTGCACATAATGTATATGATTCTAACTTCAAAAATTGTCATAAATTAGAAATAAAAGGCATTTTCCAAGCCTAATTTTAGCCCTCTGATTTGAACGCTCTGTTTGAAGGGGCGTGTCTGCTGAGAGACATCAGTGTAAAAGCCCACTGCTATGATTGGCTAACAGCTTTGCATATGAAATAGCTAGTATTGCATGTGGAACTCTCTCAAAAACTTTTAGCATTTTTTTTTACTATTACTGCTCTCAATGTTAACTACTCGTGATGGCAATGCAATTATCTATGGCATTATTAAGATCGTGGCATGAAAGGTTGCAGTGATGAGCACTGCAGCCGATCACAGACATGTGCAGCGATCTCGTCATGCAACTCGATGTCTGCACACTAACCAACGAATGCTTCATCATAACTAACAGTGCAAACACAATGTAAATAAGAGATTAATTGATTATTACAGGAGTTTTGGCGCGAGTCCAGAACTCAGTGATAAACACGCGCTGTTTGATTGACAGCTACAGGCTACAGCTATTGTAAACGGAGCGTTCTTTGATTGCTTTCTACATATAATTCAACCAGTTTAAATAACAGATTATTTAAGAGAAACAATGTGAAGTTGACCGTTTCATCACTGGTTTGATTTACTGACAGGAGAACATAACTGTAGCTACATGAATCATTACATCCGAAATCACTGGTCACAGATCAGGCATTAGAATGAACATGGTTACTTACGTTGTTGCAATACTGTCGAGTCCATATCGTTAAAGTCTGCAAAGTCTGCGCTGAGTTCGTCCAAAAGAATACCAAAGAATCCAGTGAAATGCACCGAATACGAATAAATAATGTTCAACTGAGACATTCACATTGTTGAAAATAAATATCCACCCTGTGAGTGACCCTGGGGCCTAAGTTGATTTTATTCTGCAGAGGCGGTCTTTGACTACCTTATTACGTCATAAAGAGGCACATTCCAGGATGAGTCGTTCACTGGGCCTGGTAACAATAAAAGCTGATTTTGGACTAACAAGGAAGTTTTCAGTTCTGAAACTTTCAGGATAGGCTATTCTTATAATATGATGACCTCTTATATGTCAAAACCTCAAGAAAAATTTGATTTCTCAGTTCATGACCCCTTTAACAATTTTTGTGATGACACCTATGCTTTGACACTGAGTTAGACTTCTGAATAAGCAACAGAAATCATTGACACTATAATGAAAACCATGCACATCCCAAGCTGTGTGTGTTTGTATCAGCACACAGCGTGTGAGTGTATGTGACGTTATTGTGTGTGAGAGGCGAGGGTAATTATCCTGTATGCACGCATTCTGTGGTGAAGGAGGGTGGAACGGCTCGAATGTTGCCTTGTAATCAGGCGGTACGTCTACGTTTTAAGTTACCTCATTGTCATCTCAAAATAGGCGAGCACAGCGGACAGGCAATCGCAGAGGTGGAACCTCAAATAACAAGATGCTGTTTCTTTTGAGCTTGATGAAGTTTTTACAAGCTCAGAGCATGCCTGTTATTTTCCTCTGATTTATGAATCATGAGAATGTACAACCGTCCTGTGAACACTGCAGAAGATATACATTTAAAGAACAGTTCAGATGGGGTCCAAACGTCTTGGAAATGTATTTAGGAAAAAATAAACGTGACGTAAAAAAAATGTCCACTAATTCTAGGTTACTAATCAAATGTAGAAGGTGACCATGTGAACATTAATGCACACTTTGGATCATTCATGCTGGAAAACATGATCATCAAGTTTTACACAATGCAGTTCATGTAGCTCAATTGCTGCTGTCATCAAAACAAATGGGGACCAAACCAACTTCTGGAATCAACATTGACACTTGGAGCCAGCCATCTCTTAAAGAAGGAAAGAGAGAAGGCACATAAATGTTTCCCTTTTTATTTATGGTAAGATTTCGAGAAATAGCTACTACTGTATAAGCACTGAAATGACTTCAAAGACGTTTTCCTTGCTGATTATGGAGATCCATCAGTCTGTGTTAGTAATTTATGCATTTGTTTATTTCGTTTTCATGAGCGTATGTTCTCTTTTCATCAATGTTCACATGCAATCCCCACAGGGGCCCACAACTTCTTATCCCGTGCCACCGTCCTAATGTAATATGAGCAGCATATGGTCCTGTAACCGCCCAGCCCACAAATGGAAATTCTAAGCGAGATTTATGTTGGCAACTGCGATAAAACATCTCTTCTTATTCATTCACCGTTTCCACGATAGTTATGCTACATTGGAATTTTTATATCAATGCCCTCACATCTCCAAATGTCTGTTCTATCTTTAGTATCTTTATTGCAGTCATTGACTCTACTTGCAAATGTAAAAAAAAAAAAAAAAAAAAAAAAAATTTCATCTGTTTCTCATCTGTGTGAGTAAATGGCTTTTCTGTAGACGCAAGTTAGTTTTCACAATGTTCTGGCAATGTCTGCAAAGTATATAGGTTTTTTCCTTGCATAAATGTGATTCCAGTGACAGACATTGCACATAAGTAGAGAAATTATGAAATGGGAACTGCAATTCAAAGGATTTTTTTCATATTGACGATATATTATAGTTTAATGTGTAGTTAAAGGAAAATCAAACTAAGCACTTTAAAACCAAAAGTGAGAAGCTTTATTACATTAATTTATACATTATTTTTTTCTGTATTTGAGCTGTAAAATTGTTTAAATCATAATTTTTTCAGTTGTTTAAGGGGTTTCAATGCCATGGCAACAAAGTTGTAAAAGCTGGATATAACTCAGGTTAATAGGGGATTGTGTTCCAAACTAAAATCATGTAAAAATCTTGTAGCTACACTATTAAAACAGTAAGTATTTTAACCTTTATGGATTGGCCCCATTCTCTTCCATTTGAGGGTGCCTCAGTAACCCTGATATTTTCTTCCCCCCCCCCCTTTTTTTATACAGCAAGAGAAAGTGGGGAATTACTTTGTACTTAGGCTGAATATTCATTTATTCCTTTTAGCTTTTTAAGTAATACAAAATGACAACAAAGTTGTTTCAACAATTTGATGAGATTTCATACAAAAACTAAACAAAAGTCATTTTAGACTTAGTTTGACTTGACCTACTTTAAAGTATTTTGTTCACATGTCAATCAAACGGTGCTGCTGAACTGGAAATTCCTTCTAAACAAATCACGTCTGAAGCACATAATATTACAAAATGAGCTGTGAGTTCCAGCCGCTGGGAACCACCCTTCTGTCTAGAAGCATGATGGAGCAGAATAGGAGCTATCTCATAAATGTCTGCTATGATGTAAGAACCACACACACTGTTGTGAGGGTCACTATATCTGCAGTTTCAAATAAACTGTTCTCATGATATTGTATACGTCGCTCAGATTTCAGTAGCTTGACAGCCTCGGTAACCTTGATGTTTTATGCAGCACAATTTGCTTTATGATAAAGATACCTGTTTTTACTATCACAGTAGTTTGCGAATGTGCATTTTCCATCCCCTACAGGAGGGGGAGGCCAGGATCCTGCGTGGTTTCTACTTCATCGATTTTAATGTGGCAGAAACTTTTTGCCTAGTACAGTTCATAAATTTTAAAATCTGCCAAATCCTCCATGTATGCTTTTATTTTATTTGTTAACAATGCTTTACTTACTGCAGTTTTGTACAGTGCTTGTTTTAGCAGCTTGTTAGTTGAGATATATGCTGATGTATGTGATTTCCCAAAACATACACAAAACTAATAATAGCTTTGTCTTTTAAACGTTACGCCAAACACAGAGACGGAGCCATCGGTGAGGAACAAAACAACTTACCCGAAGGCTCAGTTCTCGCAGCAGATGGGATGTGCATGGAAATAAAGAGACAGAATTAAGGGAACATTATATTTATATAATATGGGGACAAATTTTGAATTTAAGGAAATTGCTGATACTGTTTGTCTCTATGAAAGGATAGAATTACTATGGAAGTGAACAGCTAAGCAGAGGATGTGTACAAGGACAAGTGCAGTCATTTGAAAAGATGAAAAGTCTTATAATGATGTGAAATCAATATGAAAGAACAACCTGATTTCCTCCATGGCTTGGGATTATGTAAAAGGGCACGGCCAAGCTTTTTTATCCGTGCTACATAAAATTTAACATGAGCAGTCTTGAAACTGTGATCACAGGAATAAGGGAAGGATTAATCACTTTGAGTGTCTGCCATGATCTCATCAGGGATGGGTTGTGAATACACCTGAATACAATATGCAAATCCAAGAGAAACAGATCCTTATTCTTTTGTGTCTGGTTAGAACACCATCTTCCCTCCCAGTCCGGGAATTTTCAGGAAAGGGTATACAGCAATGGCACGAGTTGGATTACCGGTCACTTTCTTTTACAGACAAAAATTGTTTCTGTTTAGCTCAATAGTCCCTCTAGTGGTATTTATTGGTATTAAGTTGAAAAAAATATACCTATCAAAATATACAAACATTTTAAGAAATAGACAGTTTTTTTTAACTTTTACTATATTTTTATTTTATGCATTTTTAAATGCATTGATTGTATATATATTTTTTTCAATTGATTTTTTTCTTTATTCCATAATTAAAATATATATGCATTAAAAAAAAAACGACCTAATATAATCTTGCATATTTTTGTAAAATAATAATAATATTATTATTAATAATAATTCTAATAAATAGTTGTTAGTACATAACTGGTCTATCAAATATACAAAATAAATAAATGTTATTATAATAAAAATATAAAATGTATAACAAATATTATCATGTAATGTATTTTCGGGTTTTCATGCATTTAATTTATATTAAAAACAGCCTACGCATTAATTTGTAGAGTTTAGTATTCAGTACATCAGAATCTTACACTTTCCTTTTTTTTTGCCTAAGTGATATGGTGGCATTTCAAACGCTATCTAAAAATTTGGAGTAACTTAGCTATTGAAAATGGCATAACAGCTTCTTAATGAAAACAATAATTGATAATCTAAGAAACGTAGTTTTGCTTTGCACAATTTACACCTTATCAGTAGCCTGTTTGTGTGATTTGTTCTTTTGTATTAATTCCATGACTTTACTCAGTGACGTTTGTGTATTTTTATTACTTACTAGACTCTAGACACCATATTCCAAGACACTGGCTTTTAACGTCTCATTTCCATGAGTTTACCAGTAAATTCGGTTTTGCTGTATTTGTATTACTTACTTGACAACATATTCCAAAAGACACTGGCTTTTAACGTCTCATTTACATGACTTTACAAATAAATTCGGTTTTGCTGTAAAATTGACGTTTTTTGAATGCAGCAGGTTCCCATGTGGTGCCAGCAGCAGCCAGAGTGTGAGACTATTCTAACATCTTATTGGTGCATTGAAATGCCAGTCATTTTTTTTAGCGTGCTCTGATTGGTCCAAACGAAGCACCACCTACATAAATAATCCAATAACTTCCGCTGACGAATTTTGAATGCAGAGCGGTTAATGTTGGTCTACGACTCGTAAGGGCAAAGTGGCAGAAACATACCAAATTAAAATATGAGCTTTAGAGAGGTCGAAAATAACAAATCATATCCTGAGATGGACCCTGCATTGGCGAAACTACTTATTGGACTCGCAGTCAATATAAGTCGTAGTGATGGTAAGATGCTTGTTTGCTAGCTGCTAATCTTTTACAAGCACGAACTGCATCATCAAATCAGTTAACGTAATGTCAAACCAAGTAAAATCAGATTAAAGTTAACATAATGCTTAGCGATGCAAAGATTGAAAATTACACAGAAAGATCAACAGAAGAGAAATTCGAAAGCAATATTTTTGTAACAATCAATGTGTAAGTTAAATAATGCAAACAACAACCTGTAATTCTTTCTTGTGCTCCCTTGTCATGTAAGTTAGGATAAGATTGCTACGGAAACATACACATTCTAGTTGGCTGGGATTGTTTTTTAAAGGGATAATTCACCAAAAAAAGAAAATTATGTCATTTACTCTTGTTGTTATAACTCATATTATTCCAAACCTTAACCTAAATGACTTTATTTATTTATTTATTTATTTGTTTCTTTTGTTAAGTAAAAGGAGATGTTATGCTGAATGACATCCTCTGTCACAATTTATTGTATATAAAAAAAAAAATGCAATAAAAGTGTATAACACCTTTTTTGCACCAATGAGGAAAGTCTCAAAGTTCAACCAAGAAAATGCTGTTTGTTTATGGCACTGTTTCCCATCAATGCAGGAAGAATACACAGCGCCACTGTGAAAACTGTCAATGTCACTAAAGCCACAGTCAGTGTGGAATGGGCTGAGAAAGGCATGACTAAAGGAAAAGAGGTTGGTACTTAATTTGTCATAACATATGACTTTTTTTCACTGTATAGAACAGTTAGTACATTGACCACTGTGGAGTTGTTGGTATTTGCGCTTGCACAGCCCCAATGCTCTAGGATGTCTTTGTTATCTAGACTATTAATTTGATTGTACTCTAGGTTGACATGGATGAACTCAAGCAACTCAATTCTGACCTTATGCAACACCTTCAACCATGTCGTCAAGAGGAACCAGAGCCCACCGTGGCCCCTATCACTGCACCCAGGACAAAAATGGCAAAAGTGAGTTCTGTATTCTTATCCTCAAATTCTATCTGCATATGGGACAACATAAGCATTACTGTATTTAACGCACATTCATGCACATGCTGTGTCTGAAATCACACTCATTTGTTATTTATTCTAAACTAAAACACATCTTCATCTTTAAATCTGATTTAATTTTTCTATGCACAATTGACTGCTTAGTCATTTACACAGTTCTTTATGTATGCTTCAGAACATCAGAGCATCAGAGCTTCTTTCAAGGTCATCAAGAATACCTACTTCAGAACGTAAGTTATATTATTCATTGTTTCCAGTAGGTTTACTCCAATTCATAGTTGGTCTCCTGACCTGCACCAGTGTAATCTTATGGTGTGTTTCCTATTTGAAGCTGCTCCTCAGGATTGTCCATCTGAAGAGTCAGGTTTGCATCAAGTGCATGCTCTCTTTATGCCCTCCAATCACTCTCACTCAAGGCTGAATTGAACTTCTCATTAGACTTAATCAGGGTGTCTCTTCTCACATCTGTCCACATGGTCTTTTCTACAAATGATCTACAAAAATAGGACATGCTATAAATTCCTTTATAAAACGGAGAGTTCCAGTCCTTGATTCTGATTGGTTGAGCTGCGTTCAAAGCCATTGTAAATTACTCAACAAACATACACCTGTGACCACATTACATTACATTAGTATTACTGCGCAACTGCCGTTTGTGATTCTTTGTTGCTGCATGTGTTGCTTAGCAACCTCTTTGGAACTACATTGCTTGGCGGAGAAATAAATGTGTTATAACGTTATATTTTTTGTTGCTGGTGTTTATTTTATGAATATTTTTATGGAGTAACCGTTTTATAAAAGCAATAAGCCCCGCAAAGCCGTGTTTTAAGAACAGCTAAGGGGGTTTTAGGCAACGCCCCTTAGCTGTTCTAAATCCACTGTAAAACACTGCTTCGCGGGGCTTATTGCTTTAGTTTCTGTCAGTCCAGAAAGGTCACATATGGAAGAGATAGTCATTAGTTCTAGCAGCGATCAATACACTGTGGCTGATGATTTTTCACTTTTGGAGAGACATCATGTAACGCATATTTTTGTCCCTTTCAGCCTCTAGAAGAATGACCACACGTCAGACGTGCTTGTTCCAACTGCCTGCCCCTCCACCTGTGGTCTCGGCAACGGCTGCAGAAGTAGTTCTCTCTCAGGATCTTCCCACATCTACGATCCCTAAACCTTCAGGTCTGTCTCTACATCAACATGATATTAAGATATGTAGTCAAGTTACAGGTTGTGTTGGATTGGCATGAACTTATATTGATTGGTAACCGATGTGAGGTGAACGGACTGTCACATCCATACAGTTCACTTGTGCTGTCAGCTTGGGGACTCAAAAAATCATTGTTAAAAAATTTCACCATCTGGATTGGCAGGCTACCCGAGGAGACTTGTTTCAAAGCCAGCTTCTCCTCTGCTACCAACCATTGAGGCTATATGTGAGAGTGAGGCTTCCAAATGTGCCCCCATGGGTCCACCAAGTATGTACTGTTTTGAATTTGTCATGCATGCTTTGACATCATGGATATGGTGGCTATTAACATTTACAGCACGTATAGCACTGCACTGTTGTAATTGTAATCTTTTAGGCCACCGCATGTCTCAAATATCGGAAATGAACAAGGTGGCAAACAAACGGATGTCCCTTGCTAAAAATCCTGAAGCACAAAAGAGAGGAAAGGTACCGTATTTGATCCAGATATCAGGCCTATAGTTTTAAGTCCTTTTCAAAAGTCTGATTTTTTTTGCGCAAAATAGTTTTTGTGGTCATTATTGCTATTACTTAATTACTGAACCATTCAGATATGATTTTTTTTTTGCTAATTTACTTCAGAATATACAATTGTTTTATTTTCAACTTTTTAAATAGAGTAATTTTAAGTTATTTTATTTATTGGTATTATCAATGTACTGTATAATTTAGTTTTTTTTTACTTTTCTGTTGTTTTGGTCACAGACTTGTAGTCTTGAAGTGGAAATGTGCACAAATGTATTTGAATTTCTCTTTTCACAATTTTGTTTCTAGTTTGGAGATACAAGTCGCCCTAATAAGCAGTTTTACCAGATGATTGAAGAATACAGAGAGACCCTGGAGAAAGTACCCATGTCCTTGTCCGATCCTGTGAGTTAATGAGCATAATATTAATATCATCATCCATTCATTCATATTATTTTAACACAAAGTGCTTTTTTTTTTTTTTTTTAAGGTCAAACCTCACAGAATATGTGTCTGCGTTCGCAAACGTCCTCTGAATAAAAAGGGTAGGTTTCTGATAAGACCTCTCCAATTGACTCGTGATTGAATTGTTTGTTTGGGCGATTTTCATGTATTTCTCATTTATTTGTGTTCAGAGTTGGCAAAGAAAGAGATTGATGTGGTCACAATACCTGGTAATGGAGCCTTGCTGTTGCACGAGCCCAAGCAGAAAGTGGATCTGACCAAGTACCTGGAGAATCAGACCTTCCATTTTGATTACTCGTTCGATGAAGACGCCACTAATGACTTGATTTACAGGTAGCTGAGTATTTTGAGTTTCTGTTTGGTATTGCCAGGTATTGTTTATTCAAGAATTAGTTCACTAGTTCGCATCCGTGTCGTCCCAAACCTGTAAGTCTTTCTTCCAAGAAACACGAATCATGCTTTGTATTTACATGGAATAGAATTACTAGTTAAAACTTTGTATTTCACATAAATAATGGCAGAATTTATATTTTGGGGGGATATGCCAATTTTAACAATGTTTAACCTACAAAATATTCAAATGGTTATGAATTTAACTTTTAGGTTCACCGCTAAACCTCTGGTTAAGACCATTTTCGAAGGTGGTATGGCGACGTGCTTTGCATATGGCCAAACAGGCAGTGGAAAAACTCATGTAAGTTGTTTGTGCTTTTAAAAAAATAATCCCAAACTGTCCAAAACCATGTTGTTGATCTTAAGGCATTCTTTACAGACTATGGGTGGAGACTTCACTGGAAAGAGCCAAAACAGCTCTAAAGGGATTTACGCCCTGGCAGGTGATTGTAACTGTCATATGTACTTTACAAAGTGGGCTGTTACGTTTATCCGTGTTCACTCTGGTATTAATCTGTCTGCATGCTTCACAGCACAGGATGTATTTACCCTCCTAAAGCAAAAGCGATATGCTGATATGGACCTTTGCCCATATGTCACCTTTTTTGAGATCTACAATGGCAAGGTTTGCACATATTGTATTACATGTTTCCAAAACATTTCTGTGATGTCTTGTCAAACAGATGGCTGATTGTGTTTGCTAGTGCAAATAAACCTCAAATTTCCAAATGATTAATGTAGTCTTTATGCTCAAGTGAGGTATTATTATTTGATTTTATGCTGATTAGATTTTTAGATTGTGGTTGCAAGCATAAAGTACTTGTTCAGGCATGATGATGAACATTTTGTGTGCACTGCAGGTGTTTGACTTGCTGAATAAGAAGGCAAAGTTGCGTGTTTTGGAGGATGATAAGCAGCAGGTCAACGTTGTTGGCCTGCACGAAGTTCCCGTGTTATCTGTTGATGACGTCATCAAGATGATTGAGAAGGGAAGTGCATGCAGGTAAATATTAAAGAAAACCCTGTGTCATGCTTGCTTAAATGGTCACATTTATGCTGCAGCTCTTCTCACCAGTGTTATTTTAATATTGTGTATACACTGTGGTTATACCCACTGAGCCTGTGGCTATATATTGTATTGACAACTCATCACTTAAATATTTAGCATCTTATATTCTACGTTACTGTAATGTTTTTGTCAGCATTAAAAAAAAAAAAATAATTATGATGATCCTTGTGTTCTATAAAGAAGAATGTTTGACAGACCCAGTCTAGACAGATAAATACATAGCAGCACAAAAGAGTTCTTAAAAAGAATTGGCTTACAGCATGAAACTCTGTATGTCTGCAATCTCTGCGTGGTAAAAGCTGACAGACTGTTATCCAGATAACTTTTTTAAAAGTTCCTACAAAATGCTTAAAATACCAGAATATCAATTGATGTCCTTGTGATTTTTATCCCATCTTGAAGTATGACCAAGCGTTAAGTCAAATGTATTAGTGCTTCACAATACACACTGTTTCCAAGCAGCTTTACAGAAATACTATAATGTTAGGTCTACCTGTATAATGCCTAAGAGATTTAGGGCTGGCCAATGTATAACAATGATATATATAATCGATCATCTGGATTTAGATGTACCTATATAGTCTTTA
>NC_139969.1:14142986-14145486 GCF_963993115.1 Abramis brama | reverse complement strand
AGTATCTGTCTAAAGGAAAAGTATTTGTTCAAAATAAGAAAAGCTCTATTTGAATGTTAATTTATTGAACATAATTTAGACTCATCACTTTGTTTTTTTAAATAAAATAATGAAAAAGTTTACAGTTATACGTTAACAAGTTATAAGTTTTTTTCACCATGTAAAATATTTGCATGATTCACGCAATATCAGAAATGAACTGTTTACATAAAGTAGCCTGTGTAAATTATATGTGTAATGCATTACCAGAAATGCATTTACCTAGAACAGTAGTGTCCGCTATAGACACCTTTACAGAACAAATAACAGAATTTTGTACATAAGAAAATAATACAAGTGCTTTAATGAACTATACAGATTTTTGCTTTTTTTTTTTTTATTCTACATTGTTTTCTACAAATTGAGGGATGACTCAAAAGTATTGTCTGAAAGTGATATACATCAATTGAGCTTAGCTTATTTAAAAGTTGGAACATTCCTTTAACTTTAAGATGTTGATGATGACTTTTCCTCTTAAAGAAGTTACATCATTTCCCAGTCTTAAGAATGTGGCATACAGACCTTACATAAGGTACTTAAATCCTTGGTAGTCCACCTGCTAAGGATGTAAGCATCTGGGTTTTGTTATCTGTAAATAAACTCCAAACAACTTACATAGTCAACTAGGATAAACACGCATTACTTAGAATAGTCAACTGAAGCAATTCTTCAGGGATTTTACTGAAAGTCATTCTAGTAGGGCTTGAATGTTGGAAATTAATTGAAATCTTTACTAGCAAAATCACTCAAAGTCATGTTTTCCCTTTTACCTCAGGCAAAAATCTACTTTTCTTTTCCTGGAGAACTTCTAATGAGAATGCTGAAAATGTTGATTCTTCCTCTCATCACATCCAGGTAACTCGCCATGCCAGTTCTGTTTTCATTCAAGATGTCCGCATTTCTGAGGCCAAACATACTTGATATTTGATATTTTTGAAAAACCAACAAAATATACAACAGAAAAAAAAAAAAAATCCATCATAAGAAATGCTTTACTTCTGAGGTTCATCTGTTTTTAAAACCCTTTCAATAAATAGTGGGATAGCTGAGAGAGTATGCCTATATATTTTAGAGTCTAACATTTAAACATACTTTTTTTTTAAAAACACTAGACACTTCTACAAATTACAGAGGAAAAGGAACTTGTCTGCCTACATGGGTGAAACTGTTAATAACATAGTATGTTTGACTTAAAGCTGATCACACCTATTGCCTGAAACTCCAACACTTTCCTTACAGTTTAATGTCTGGCTTGTCTGCTATGGACACCAAGGCCAGTGGACGCCTGGGCCTTCTCACCATCACATATTACCTGTGGACTACCTTCATTGCTGTTATTGTGGGGATTATTCTGGTGCTGATCATTCATCCCGGAACTGGCACTGAGAAAGAGGGACATAAAGCTGCTGGAGGGCCAGTGATGACGTCTGCCGATGCCCTGCTTGATTTGATCAGGTAACTTTACAGTAATATCAGATCTTAACTCTGGGTTCCAGAAATTTTAGAATTTGCTCTCAAAATGGCGGCTGTAGGAAATGTTCAATTAAATGAGCCAATCAGCTTATTAAAAGCTGATTGTCTTTGTTTTATTGCTATAGAATGTGAATACACATTAGGTTATTTAAAAAATGTTATTGATGTTAGGTTGTCCATTCAAGCAGAAAAGAACTGTGTGTGCTTAGTTCCTAGAAAAAAATATATATGCCCAAGATCATTGCCAAGATGGCCGTCGAGTGGACTGACTTACCTTGAAAGGGACTTGAAGTGCAGTGTTGGAAAAAAAAAAAATGTAGACAAACAAGCTTTATTTCTTTGTCATCATCAAATGGCTTTCAAGTCAATATGAAATCAAAATGGACCACAATTATGTTCTTAATTCCTTAATTTTGTTCTTAATATTTCTTTCTTGGTCCTATTGTAATTCATCAGTGTTTGTATTCATAATGTTAAATCAAAATGTAAGAACTTGTTCATTGTTTACCTTTTCCACTTCACTTAGGCAGAAATATAGTGAATAGCCTATAGTGTTAACCAGTTGCCAAATAGCTGACTAGCATTCTGCTATAATGCCCCAAAATCAAATCAATTCCCCAGAATCCCCACGGATAAAATCAAGTTCTGCCCTGCATTATTTCTCATTGATTATCACGGTTCTCTCTGAATTACACACTGACTTCTCTCTTTAGAAATGTAAATCTTTTACATTGTTTATATGTGGAAAAACTATAGGTGGAGACACCTAAAATAGTAGTATTATTTCATTTTATTAAAAAAAAGCAAACAGTTCTTACCATTTGAACTATGAACTGTAAAACACGTTTTATTTATCGGTCTAAGAAACACAGTGAGAAACATGTTGCACTTACATAACTGTTTTCAAGCTGCATTCAAGTCTGCAAGGCTTAAGCTTCCCTTTTGCGCTATCCTGTCACCAGACAGAAGGATTGGAATTAGGTATATT